>NW_021318968.1:266679-272990 GCF_001605985.2 Dendrobium catenatum | reverse complement strand
ATATAATATATATATATATATATAATATATATAGATTATATATAATATATATAATATATATATATAGTATATATATATATTCTGTTGACTCTATTTTTAAATTTACGGCAAGAGAGTCAACAGCCCCTTATTACTTGATTATTTATCATTCTACTGTTGCAATTAATTATCTACTTAATACTGACAAAGCATGTTTATTGTCAGCATGGTACATATTATGGTCGTTTTTATTATCTTGTTTCATTCTCAATCAGACCATCAACATGAAAATTTCTGATTCAATGAATTCGATTCAAGGTTTGGTGTGAACGATGACAGCATCACTAGATGGAATCGTCTGTTGTTGGGGAGATGTGTTCCCAAGCAACCTTTGACATGTACACGAGGTGAGAATCAAATTTTTGTTTTCAAATTGTTAACACTGAAGAAACAAGAAATTTCTTAATCTTGCTTAATTCTTTCAGGCTTTCTTCAATGCTCCAGGTGTGATTCCTTGCATAGATAGGGAATCCAATTTACCAAAACAAGATTGAGATGAAGCGCACCACGACGAGGCATTGCTGACACTTCTTCATGAAAAGATTATGAAATCTCATATGCATTACAAAGTTTGGTTTCATAATCCCTATCCAAATTTTCTTTATGGTTTAAAATGTTATTATACAAATTTTACATGCCAAACTTCTTTGTAAAAATTAAATTTGAATTTGAGATTAATTTTTCAATATATAAATTTTAGAAGCCTGATGATATTAAATTATTTTAATGAATTATTACCATATAATATTTGTATATTTACATATGGTTTTATACATGATCAATAAGGTATATAATCCTTATATTAATTTTTTCCAGATATAACATTTTAATATTTAATGCAGTGCTGTGCCTAATTGATTGATTATTTTTTGACATCGATATAATACACATTAGAATATTACATTAGTCATTAAAAAAATAAAGGTTAGACATACAGAGTATTTACAACAACATAAACTTATTCAGGTAATCAACCATTCAAAAATACAATTCAACTTTAATGAATCCAAGAGACGGGAGAAGCTACGATTATACAACTGCAGCCTGATAGTTTGCTTCATACGCTTTTTTTAACCTGCTAATGTGGATATACTTTAATGGATTTTTGGTTCTAAGAAAATATACTTTTAGAATCTCTCTGCTGTGCTCGCGAGCTCGTTAACGAGTCGAGTTCGAGCCGGCTCACGAGCCGGCTCGGCTCACTTACACCCCTAGACTGTCTAATCTAGTTGAAATAATTTTACCAGTATATATCATTGATTATAAATGATTATGGTCTTGAAATTGAAAGTTATAATTAATGTTGACAGTATGCCTCGCCCCTATAGGTAATGACAAGCATCAACTCTATTAGTGATGGTGAGCAATAAGGTTTGTAAGATTCAGTGTATTCGGATAGTCAGGCAATGATGATCAGATGATAATATTCGAGTAATAGTAGTCAGATGACTAGAGTCGAGTGATGCTAGTTGGAAAATCGAAGTCAGGTGCCACTGATCAGAGGGTCATAGTCTAATGATGATGGTCGTAGAATCATAGTTGAACGGTAGGAATACAACGATGCTAGTCAGACAACGTTTGAAGGTGTTGTTGAATCTATGCTCCAACAACAGTGATGCTCATGTAGAGATCTTGGACTCTTTATACCTCTAAGCTCTCTTGAATCTCAAGCCATGTCTCCCCTTCATGCAGAGAATAGGGCCTATTATAAGTTTTTTAAGAGTGACATGTCATGTAAACATTCCCAAAATTTAGGACATTCCATCAAATGACCTATAGTAAGTCTTTTGATAATAAAAAATTCTTTTAATATTTAAGTACATTAATGATGTCAAAATAATATGATTTTAAGCTAGTTGAATTCTTTTGTTGAGACGCTTGGTATGACTATAAATATGTGACATTTGGAGATTTTTTAGTCCTTCATTTAATATCTCAAAATTTTTTATTAGACTTCATGTGCTCAATCCAGGCTCCTTCATACTCGGATTTTGCAATATTTTATGTCATTGTGCTGATATCATCAAAATGTTCACTTTGACTCTAAATTTGCTGTAATTGAAGTTTGAATTTTCCTAAATTTAATTCTTAAAAGTAGTAATATATTTTAAGGAAATACTAAAAAAAAGAAATATGTAGTTAAAAAAATTTTCAATAAGTGGCATAGGATAATTGACTGTCAGAGTTATCGACAGGGTTCCGACTATCTAGATATGATGAGTGTGAATTAGGGATGCAAACGAGTCGAGTTGAGCTCGAGTCAAGGGGTTTTCAAGTCGAGCTCAACTATCAAAACCAGAGCTCGAGCTCGAGCACGAACTCTAGTCGAGCTCAAAATCCGAGCTCGAGCTCGACTTGTCTTCAAGTCGAGCTGCTCGTCGAGCTCCACAGTCGAGTCCGTCATCGTGTTCGTCGTCCCAAGTTCCGTCCCTCGTCGAGCCCGTCATCTCAAGGTCTGTCGTCAATGACATCCAGAACTCGTCTGTCGTTCGTCGTCGTGACATCCAAAGATTCGTCGTCGTTGAGCAGAGGTCCGTCGTCATCCAGACCATGTAGTCGCGTCCGTCGTCGAGCAAAGATCTGACGTCGTCGAGAGGAGGTCCATCGTCATCCAAAGCTCGTCTGTCGTCGAGCAGAGATCCGCCGTCATCGAGCAAAGGTTTGTCGTCATCCAGAGCATGTTGTCGCGTCCGCCGTCTTCAGAAGGCGTCATCCGAGCTCGTCCGTCGTCGTCCCGCTTGCAATTCCAATTTCCCAATCGCGATCTCTCGCGATTTGGATTTCCCGATCAAGGTTTGAATTTTCCGCTCGTGAATTGGATTTCCCGCTCGCGGTCTCTCGCTGTTTAATTTTTTTAGGTTTTTAAAGATGATTACATAATTATTATTTTATTCCGGTGTTGTATTTTAATTAATATAACTGCAATTTAAGATAGAGTAAAATATTTATTTAATTTAGGAGAACAACTATTACATTTAGTGCTTGCCTGCTTCGCAATGGATGGCCGGAAAATTTTAAATCTACAAAATTTTTTAATAGAAAAAATAATAAAAGATTAAAACTGTCTTGTTGATCTTAATTTTATGCAGCAATTATGAGGTTTAATCAAGTTGAAATAATTTCATCATATATATCATCGAATATAAATGATGTACTTTCTCATTTTTGAGAATGATGATAGAGTATAGTAGATTTAAACTATAAAATATAGAATTTGTGATGAAAGTTAAAAGAGCTTTGTAGCATAGGAGTTGTCTTTAAGAGTTCATTTAATATTTGTTTGATTGTTATCCTTTGAGAGGATACTAAAGACCATGAAGTTTAGTATAAATTATGATTTTGAAGTTGAAAGTTGTAATTAATGTTGACAGTATGCATTGGCCCTATAGGTGATGGCAAGCGTCGACTCTATTAGTAATGGCGAGCAAGAAATTTCGTAAGAGTCAATGTATTCGGAAAGTCAGACGATGATGATCAAATGACAATATTCGAGTAATATTGATCAGAGGATTGAATACGAGTGATGCTAATTGGAAAATTGAAGTTAGGTGTAACTAATCAGAGGACCAGTCCCATGACGATGGTCGTAAAATCGTAGTTTAACGAGGAGTACAACGATGTTGGTCGAGCGATGGTTTGATGGTGGCGTACGTTCAATCTATGCTCCAACAACAATGATGCTCGGATAGAGATCAAGGACTCTATATACCTCTAAACTCTCTTGAATCTCAAGCTATGACTCCCCTTCATGTAGAGAGTGGGGCCTATTGTAAGTTTTTTAAGAGTGACATATCCGATAAACATACCCAAAATTCAGCGCATTCCATCAAATGATCACAGTAAATCTTTTGACAATAGAGAAATCTTTTAATATTTAAGTGAGTTTTTTTTTAATTCCAAAAAAGGTAGAAAGCAATACAAGATGATCCGAAAATAAAAGTACATCAGATAAAGGCCTAGAAATCAAAAGCAGAACAAGAAAAGATAGTTAAGGATGTAGAAGGAGATCCAATAGCAGACTCAGGTTAGCAGCTCCCCGCAACGACACCGCAGCCAAGCACAAGCCATCCATTGGTGACAAACACATAAGATCAGCAGCCAAGGAAACCACCAAGCAAAGGCTTACCACCATGGTTGCCAACAAGCCATGGCCAACAAGGTTATAAGCAAAGAGCTGCCTCATCATTGTCCAAAGCGCAAGAAAACCCATAACAAACGAAACGAAGATGGCAACCCAAAAGCTATTTCTTTTTAGATTTACTTTTACATTTTTTCCACCACCAAAGAGAATAAATTCATCATCCACGTTGTCACATATATCATTCGCAACAACCTCGCAAGAAGTGGAGTTCCTCATCCATATCCAGCCAATCTTTTTGAACCAAAACTGATTTATTTGAAGACCAATCCAGATGAGCTTTTAATTTGGTGTTAGACATAATAGAAATAGAAATATCCACACAATTCACAGTACGAGTAGAGCCTGGATAAACCTGAGACAACCACATCCATACCAAAAGGGCTACCATCCCCAGATCTAACACTTGAATTAGCCTCAACATCCGCACAATAATTGCCTTTAAAAAATTCATTACCACTAATATTAACAACACAAACACCTAACTCTATGTCAGCCAACACCTGGCAATTTTGTTCAAAATCTAAGATAGGAACCAAGTTACCAACAACAAATGACGGATCAACATTAGCAACATTAGGACTACCCGTAACATTAGCAACAAGGAAGGGGAAGGCAAATGATCAACAAGTAAATTCACAGCAGATAGGGGCAACAGAGAAGCCGGGGTAACAACTGAAACCTTATAAGGCATCCTTTCACTTCTTTAGAATCAAGATACATTGTAATGCTTCTATGCAGTTTCTGTCAAATCATTTTTGTAATATAACATACCATCATTATTGCACAATCTATTTTTTGTGCACTCAAACTTAATTTGTGCAATAATTTATTCATTCTATATATCATTATTTGTTAGATTAGTTTCCTTCAAAAGTTCAACAAGTTGGTTGAAATAATCCCACAATATATTATACCTATTTAAATGTTAAGCGTCCTAACTACAATTGCCAACCTAGACTGAGTGATGCAATCATCCCAAAATAGTTGAGTTGTATGCAATAAAGCATAAAACTTATGGACTTATATGTTAAGAGATTATTCTATATATTATGTAAATTACATGCAAGTTGCATCTAAGATCATATCTTTATATCACCAGGATTTTTGTTCATGAACTTATTGAAGTTTCGCTGAGAGTCGAAATGTGGCTTACTCTTTATGTGATGTTCAAAAGCAATAATATGATAGGATCTTTTACAATATAAATCAAATGCGACATCATCATGTTTAAGGTACTCCTTCAAATACAAAATAAAATAAAAGCTATTGAGAAGCTACTTAAACGAATTATTCAACTTCTTTGACCATTTGTTATTCCTTTGCGCCCAAGTAAAGTCTATTATACATCCAAGGTCTTTGGCTTCAAGTATTGGCATATACATTGCATTTAAAATAAAAATAGTAGATATAATTTCACTTAACAAATAAAGTTAGAAATATTTAATAGATACATAAATTTTATTAATAAAACATCAACCATCTATACAAAAAATTAACTTAAATTTAACCTAGAGTTTCTTAAAATATGATAGAGAGGAAGATTTACCTTCAAATTTAGATCGAAGGAACCCAACCAAAAATAACTCCAAACAGACGATGACACCCTCGCAGATGATCAACAAGGCGAAAATATTTTTTTTTTTTGGGACATTTAGGCCATTTAAGGCAAACTCACACACACAACGCATACACAAAGACTCGAATCTAAGACCTCTTAGTTGGAAGCATAAGCTCTCAACCAACAAGCCAAGGTGAGCTGTGTGCGGCGAAAATAATTTCATTGAAAAACTTCTTGCTAATAGACTTATAGAATGGATGCCTCACCTCATTGACTTGTCTCAATCAGGCTCAGAAAAATTAGTGTTTTTATCTTGCTTGAAGTAGAGGGTTCAGGAGATCAAATTCAGGTAATATTTGTTAGACTATAGTGGTCATCAATATTTATTATCGGATATAACTCTATCCAACTCGAAATTCAAATTTAGCTCTAAGTTCCAATCACCCTTTTATGTGTGAAATTTTTTGACGACTTATGACCGGTCAAATTTAATCCTGATTTCTTTAAAATCTAAATTCAAGAACGACATGCTTGACTCATTTCAATAAAACATTATTTATATATATATATATA